>NC_058098.1:84917500-84950000 GCF_020171115.1 Neogale vison | reverse complement strand
GGAATGCACATGTTTCTAACTAATAAGACTAACTGTTCCCAAAGAAATAAGTCATTCCAAACTTTAAGTGCCAGATATTTAAAAGTTCCTCCTCAGAAATTACAGAAACTTGCAGCAATTATAAAAAAATAGAGAGATGAGGGGAGAAAGTTCTCTAGTATGTGCATTAGGATTTTATTTTACAAAGTAGGATGGCAGAAAACACACACACACACACACACACACACACACACACTCTCACACAGTGTTATTTAGTATTAGACTAGTTTAGGATTTTACTTGGTTTCAGAAAGAACCCCACAGCTGTTCTGTCTCTGCCAATGACACCCTTCCCCTAAAATAGATGTTGGGATCTCAAGCCCTTTTTCTGCCACTGCCATTCTCATTCCTGGCATTTCATCATCTTGCTGCAGGATCCACTGAGGCTATTATATTCCTTTGTTACTTTCCTGTTAGAGCCTTCTCTTAACATGCCAGGAAAAATGCCCAGTGGTCTAGGCCACCATCCAGGCTCTACCTTCCTCCCCAACAAGATGCAAGAGTTTCAGTGCTAAAGGGGTTAATACTTAAAACTCAGAGATGCTTAAGCTCTGGGAATTGAGGACTGAGGCCTAGGACAACTATTAGCATTATTCTAGTGATATTTTAAATTAATAAGTTTTTGTGGGTTTGTCTGGCCTGTGGATACTAATAACAGTGCTTCTATTGGAGGTGCCTGGCTGGCTCTGTCAGTAAACTATATGACTCTCAATCTCAGGGTCATGAGTTCAGGCCCCACATTGGGCATGGAGCTTATTGAAAAACAACCAACCAACAAACAAAAAACAGTACATTTTAGGGGAAAATGTATTCTCAATTCTGCAAAATCAACTTCTAAATAAGCTTTGCAACCCATTTAAAATGGAGTACATTTCATCAAAAAGTTAAGAGAGTTAACATATGACCCAGCAAGTCCAATCCTAGGTATATACCTCAAAGAACTGAAAATAAGGATTCAAAGAAATGCTTGTACACAACATTCATAGTAGCCAGAAGGTGGAAACAACCCAAATGTCCACCAATGGATGAATGAATAAACAAAATGTGGTTATATACATACAATGGAATATTATTCAACCATAAAAAGGAATGAAGTAGTGGCACTTGCTAAAATATGGACGAGCCTTGAGAACATTATATAAAGTGAGAGAAGCTAGACACAAAAGGACAAGTAGTTTTTTTTTTTTTTTAAAGATTTTTTAAAAATTTATTTATTTGACAGTAGATGGAGAGGCAGGCAGAGAGAGAGAAAGAGAGAGAGAGAGGGAAGCAGGCTCCCTGCTTAGCAGAGAGCCTGATGCAGGACTCGATCCCAGGACCCTGAGATCATGACCTGAGCCGAAGGCATCGGCTTAACCCAATGAGCCACCCAGGCGCCCCAGGACAAGTAGTTTGATTTCACGTACGTGAGATATCTAGAATAAAGCAAATTCCTAGAGACAGAAAGGAGATCGGAGATTTCCAGAGGATTATAAGAGGAGAAAATGGGAAATTATTGCTTAATGAGTATAGACTTTCTGTTTAGCGTGATGAAAACCTCTGGAAATGGTGGTGATTGTGTAACCTTGTGAATGTACGAAATGCTACTGAATTGTACACTTTAAAATGGTTAACTTTGTGATATGTGAGTTTCAAATCAATAAAGAAATTTGTATACAGTCACTATCTAGAAGTATATAAAAACTGAAAGCAGATAAAGTATGTTTTGCTCTGTAAAGAACATATGCTGGGAAAAAAAGGACTGACTCAAGAGCTAGAAAACCCCAAAACTTAAGTTCAACCCCTAACTCAGCCATTACTACTTATGCTTTTTTAAATGAGTCACTTCCCTATCTGAGCCTCAGTTTCACCACAGAAGGAATATGGATGCAATCTGCTCTGCTTAATTCTGAGGCTGAGATTCAGAAACTGCATAGAAAACTCTAATACATCAGGAAAGAAAGTACTAACTACTATAAATGAAAAGTTGGAAGCATTGGAACCCCAAAAAGGAAAAGGATGAATATATGCTTTCTTTTTCTAACACCCTCTTACTTCAGATGCAAACAAGGCTTTAGGCAAATCTTGAGAAATAATTATTTGGTCTGGAGGAAGTTCAATACAGTCCAGGATAATTGCTGGAGCTTACCAAGTTGAAGAACTAAGTCAATTTTAGTCTGAATCAGCAGTAGCTGACCCAGTGCAGATCAGATTCTGTCTTACGCAGTAAGGAAAATCAAGCCCCAAAGGCAGTCTAGAATCAATTTGTAGTCCATGACTGTCTTTTAGAATATAAATCATCTGTAGGTGGAATGGGGCCACTTTAAATCTTCACCAGTATTAGGTGGGATGAAAAGGAGAACTTGAGTCTGTTTTGGTTAAAATCTTCAATAAATCATGCTCCAAGTATGAAAAAAGGGAGGAAACCAAACTTCCAGCTTTTTTCCTAGTGGCACAAGGCTCCTTGTATAGTAACATCTCATTTATCCAACACAATGAGGAAAGGGTATTGAAAAAATATGTTTAAAAGAAATTTGCCCCCTAAAAATATTTAAAGGTAGTAATTTAAAATTGTATATAGAATTTACACTACTTGGTATTTACATTTCTTTATATAGCTAACACAGTGAACATTTTCAAAAACCCCTAGAAAACAAAGGGAAAATACAAATATGAAACAATATACTAGTTTACGGGATACTTACTGAATCTATACAAATGTTTAAGACCGAGTATACATGTAAGTTGTAAGGACAACAATAAACATGTTCTAGGTAATCTAGTATAGTGGGAAAGATCCTGTATGAGAGAGTTCTGGTGACTTGAATTCTAGTCCAGTGATCTGTGTGACATTGAGCTTTCCCTGTAACTCTGTCTCTTCTGCACAATAAGAAGACTAAGCAATAGTTCTCAAAAAATAAATTGGGGTGTTTTTTTTAGTTTTAGATTTTAAGCAGAACCTTTTCTTTAAATGAACTCTTCCAAGAAGCCTGCTACTTCAAATAAATAAACTCAGAGCTGCTCTGTTTGAAGTAAGGTAGGAAATCCAGATGCCTGTCTGCTTTCTGCTCTCTTATTGTCCTGGCAGCCCCAAGATGCCTCTGAAGAAGCTTTAGGGCTCCACAGAACAGTTTGAAACCCATTGGGCCAGATAAAGCCAAAGGTTTCTTCCTATTCTAATATGTTCTGATTTCACTAATGTAGGCATTTTCAAATGTCCCATATAAATGCTTATTTCTGGAGGAGTTCTTTTATTGTAAATATATTTTTGGTAATATAGAAGAAAAAGTTAGGAAAGAAATCTAATCTACTATTACTAATTCACTAACCTACTTTACTATTTTACTAATCTAACTTTAATACAGCCAATAAAATTAGAGCAATTAATTAAAGGAATGAATTTTCCACTCCTACATTTTGAGATTTTTTTCTTAATATAATTTACTTTTAATTTGGTATGAATAATTTGGGTATATTTCTCATTTTTACCCCTTTTGTAGGAGCAACATTTTTAATAAATACATAAATATATATATATCACTTTAAAATATACACATACACATACACTGCTTTTTTCCAGTAGCTCACTGTGCACTCAGATCTGTACAATCACTATTGGCAATCAGCATTAAATGCCAATCTACCCTCTGGTTAGGAGCTAACTTGCTGTTCCAACCCATTTTTATAAACCTTCCTATATACCTTAATCCTTTCAAATGCAACTGTGACACAAACTATTACAGACTTTTAAAAACCTGTTCTCTTGGAGGAAAAAAAAAAAAAAAAACTGTGGAGCATCAGTAACCAGATAGTATTCTCAAATTTCAGTGATCT
Organism: Neogale vison; assembly: GCF_020171115.1. NCBI lineage: Eukaryota > Metazoa > Chordata > Mammalia > Carnivora > Mustelidae > Neogale > Neogale vison. Next base: position 84,946,148 of record NC_058098.1, on the reverse strand, counting down.
AGTCCATGGAGCCGTCCCCTATGCATAGTGCTCTGTTTCATGCAGTACATGGCTTTAGCTGGCCAAATCTTTTTTTTTCCCAATGAATCAGTAGAACAGTGAAGATCTTACTTTTTTTTTTAAGCAGTGGCATATCAATGAGGCACAGATGTGTATTCCAACTCTGCATGGATGAGCACACTGTTCAATGGTGCTGGCTCACACGGTATCAGGGCGAGTTATCACTTCCCATGAAGGCACTCTTATCACCAGGGCCCAGAGAGGTGGCTGCAAATCACAGCCTTTTTATTTTCAAGGCAGTTCTGCTGAACATTCAGGCTTCAAAGATTCACACTTCCAAAACTCTATAAGAGTTTGTGAACGCTCAATTTGCCAAAACTGTTTACAGTGTAATTGGGCACCGTACCTGTGTCCATGAGATAGCGAAGGCGCTTCTCCACCAGCGCGGCACGGGTGTCAATTTGCTTTTGCTCATTCTCTAGTGCTGCCAATTCTCCTACAACATACTGACTGGTGTCTTTGAACCCTTTCTGTTAACGAGAACAAACAGGAAGGAAAAAAAAAATCACTTGTAAGTTGCATTTTTCCTTTCTACAAACACTTAGTAAAGCACTTACCTAGAGAACCAAATACACTGTTAGTTTCACCCCTAGTATGAAAAAGCAACTCCCCGTGATTCAAAAAATTTTCATATACATTATGTATAGCAAAACTTTTGTAAATAGAGAAAATCTCAGCTGTTTCATATTATAATTCAACAACCAGATTTGCCATATTTAAAAAGTTAGCACTGAGGAAAAAAATTCCCCCGGAGTAAAGTCAGAGTTATTTAAGCACGGACAAGAATAGAAGATAATTTTCCCCTTGGTGACTGTCAAAACAAATATCAGTGACACTTTCATTCAAATGTGCAATATAAAAAAATGGAGCTTTACTAAGGAAATGATTCTTAAAGTATCTACTGGAAAAAAAAAAAAAACCACAAAAAAACAACCCAGATTTGTTCTTACAAAAGCACAGAATTAAAGAGACACATTTCTTGATTTTATAGTAAATATACTATTTAAAATACTTTTTAAAAGCGATAAAAGAGAAGTTTCTAGTATCTCCAGTTTTCCCTCCAGCTGGCTCCTGTACTTGAAAATGTCATTCTGTTGACGTATCACTAATTATTGTAGCTGCGAATTCTAACTTGACAGGTGGTTTCAAACCTTGCTACATAGGATCTAATGCAACTAGTACACTGATTTGGTTAATCTTCCATCTAACCAAACTTAGATTTCAACTTGAAATTTTACTTTTTACAATCATCTGTGCTTAAAAAATTATCCTTGGAAGTTTTATTTGAAGTAGCAGTTCTATTACAACGTACCAGTACAGTCTTAATATTTACTTTCATATTAAACATTTTAATCATTAGGGGGCACGATTATTATTTACGAAATAGTTACAAGTGGTTAATTATAGCTCCCTTTAGAATACCTGTTCTAGAGCTAAGTTTCCTAAGTAGCTGAGGAATACTGAAGAAATGCTTGAGTGATTCCTCTCACCATCACCATTACTAACATCAGCACTTACGACATTATGTACTCAGAGAAACAAATGTGAACAATCTCTTCTATCAAATCCTTTTCCTACCTAGAAGCACATTAGTCTCTAAGAAGCCATGAGGAATTATCTTTTGGTACTCCTTAAACAAGAAACAAAATCAAGAATTATGAGCATATTTTGGAAGTCTCATGATCAATAAACACATCTAACCACATGTGTAACTTATATACCTTTGGAACTAGTAAATTCATACATGAACTCAGTTTATACCAGCTTATTATTAAATTGATTTATTATTAAATTGTCATTTACTTGACAAACTTAAAGCTAAAATATATTTTACAAAATTATAAAACTGAGAGTTGCTCAGGATAGCATATCAAATAAGTTACTGTATTTTTTAAAGATTCATAAAAATGGATATTCTCCCATCTTGATATGAAGTATAACAAAAAAATTGTAACAGAATATGTTAATGGTAATTTTAAAATCTGGAATAACCTGCTGAATGCTTTTTGTACCTAGCAGAGCATTTTCAAAAAGGACTTTTTTCATTCCCGTCAAAGGGACAAAACAAACATAGCAGTCTTCCAAGACAACAGGAGTAAGAAAAATATAAGGAAGCAAAGATGATAAGCAAAACATAAACTTCATTGTTTTTAACTGACTGGCTCACCTAAAAATAGTAAAAAAGATTTTTTTTTTACTATTATATTTTACTATTTTAGTATATACAGAAAAACTATTTCTTTAGTGTGAGTATAAAGTACACTGAAGTATTCTGAAACTTACAAATTATATAAAATATTCCATCATGATAGATCAATGAGCTGTTCTATATACTAAAACCTTAGTACAACTTAAAAATGAGAAGTTTTTAGAACCCTAGTTTGTTGTTTGTAATTCTGAGTGCACTTACGAGGATTTAAAAATCCAACAAAGACTATTTTAACAGTAAAAACAATGAAAGTATTTACACAAACTATAGATAATAAAAAGTAGCACCGCCACAGAGAGCTATGCTTCCCGACAAAAATTCAAGTTAAAACTTGTTCTTCCTGCTTCTGTCCCGCAGCTGTCCATCAAAAGCAGCTTTCTCCCTGCGGTCTATCAAATATTTCCCTCACAAATCAATTTTACACATGATCAGCCCATACCCCTACTGAGCTGAACCTCCCCGTTAATTAAGTGAAGAAATTACCATATATATTATATTAATGCAAACATCATTCAGCTAGTAATTCACGGCTGATCTGGATAATGGAAAGGTTGAACACCCATTAACCCAAGCCAACAAAATGGGTTGGCTGAGAAATTCTAGCAGGTCTCATGTGACTTTTCCCTCTAACTGCAGCTCTGCGGTATCTGCTATTGTAATAATTAAAATCCTCCTGGTAGATCAATACTGGAATCTCTTTATGGGAAGTGCCCTGATGGAAATGTCTCAAGGAAGCTGGGGCTGTGGAACTCTGAAAAATTCATTTTTTTTTATCTGACAATTATCACCACACTGCAGACTAATTCAACAGTGCACCCCTCTCACTCTGCTTTGAATGCACTGGAGATTGACATCTTAAAAAACCTAACATCTCATTTTAACAAATAAAGGCACTATTTCCACATACAGTTTGGTATTATCAGCAATCATGAAACCACACAAAAAATTAATATACATTAAGCACTTCATCTTCTGATGGCTTCCTCTGAGTTTCAGTTATCGCTGCCTTCTCCTCATTTCCTTTCTTTGTATCTTCCTGTATTGATCTCTGCCTTTTCATCTCTTAAAAAAAAGGGGGGGGAAAGACATGTAAAATTATTATAAAGCTTGATATTTGTGTACTGAAATGTGGATTTACATTATCAGCTTATATTTATATATGTAAGTATATATATAAATATATAAAAAAATATATATATATACAAAGCTAGATTCTATTAAATCATAAGATGGGAAAATATTTTTAAAAGCATTCCTACCTGGTCTATTCTCAACATATTGACTGAAAGACTGAAGTTGAGTTTTTCTGACTGTAGAATCCTTGCTGAACACAACAGGATTTCTAAATCGTTCTGTTGCTTTTTGTAATCGCTCAGTCCGGAGATCTTCTGTACCATTCTAAAAGTAAAACACAGTAAGACAGTCTAGACCATATAAACATGAAATTACATATTAGTAAAACAACTTCTACTGATTTGAGATAATGACAAATCAGAAACTTTTTGAAAGAAAAAGGATCTTAAAGACCTCTCTAAATAGTTCAACTACAAGTTCTGTTCCCTGGAACCCAAACTTTGGGAGACATAGTTCAGACAGAGGATCACTCTTGGTAACTTTGATTCATTAGACACTGTAAACCCCTGTGTCTTCTTCTCCCAGTGATATCTATCATTTAAAAGCAATGTTGTTTCTGTCTGTTCCCCCACTATTCTGCCCCCTCAGTTTGTACGGTCCCACAGACTTGTATGACAAGAAGAACTAGTTTCTAATTTTATGCCCATTGAGATAAACCACTAATGCTGGATGAAGGCTAAAAGGTAGGATTATAATACTACCCCACTGAACTGCATTTCATCAGCTATAACTTTCCAAAGCCAGATTTGTAAGTAAGCCCTTTACAGCTAAGGAAACTACAATTATCTTTTCCAGAGCTTCCTATGTTAATACTGGTAACAAATTCAAATGGTTCTATCAACAAGAAATATCCCAGAAGACTGAACTACTGCGATGTGTGGAAGCTGCAGATACCGAGGTGCTGTGTACCAAACAAATATTTCATTTTATACCTAATCTTTTATTATTTTTATTAAGTGTTTTGAAAGTAAATAGGGAAAGGCTAAGATGCATGACTAATAGCTAAGCCTGCTGAATGCTGAAACTGGTTATCAAAAGCTACCAAGACTTTGCCCTTCCTCTGCATTGAGACAATCAGTAATGAGGGAGTCCTCCAATGGCCTATTCTCTAGCCTCAAGGAGGCCTGGGATACAGAATCCTCAAGGGAAGGTAACAGTTTATCCTTTTCCACAAACACAGAATGCCTCATTTATAAACGTGTAAACTGCATTTTATTAAAAAAAATAAAACCCCAAATCAATGCTGAAAGCTTCAAGAGAACAGATGGACTCTATATGTTCTTTATAAGCACCATTTAAAAATTCTTAACTAAAAAGATTCACACAAGGACAAGCTGTTTAAAGCACACCTTTTGTTGAAGTAACTTTAAAAATCACTACATAAGAGCTTTTTTTAGAAAGCCAAACCAATTTGATCTATTTAGACAATTAAACCTTAAGAATATAATTACCTGTTTCATTTTTGAAGTTACAGAATATCTTTATTATTGGGATCATGCTTATAGTATGCTAGCTCTGTAGCTAGGACAGGAACAATTTCAGCTTTTATTTATTTGTTTAAGAAAAGTGTGTATTCTTACTGTTATCATTATAATAATTGCCCAATAGTTTAAAACTCCAGTCTTTATCAAAATAAACAAACACGGCTAAATTTTTTGAGGCTTGGCAACATGCTAAAATATCAGTGCGATTAGCCAGCAAATCCCATCTTAAGAAACGTTTTTATGACTAGGGACTTCTGCCACTTCACAAATGTATTCCTCTAAACCCACTAATTCAGTTAGCCCTTTCAGTCCATTGTATTATTCTTAGGCCAGCGTCATTCTGCATTAAATCCACTGCAGAAAGCTAAATTGAACGCAAAAAATCAGACCTGATCCAGGCTTCCTTTTGTTCAAAGACAGAGACCAAAAGTCCTCTGGTGATGCCACACACTTTCATCACCAATTTATAGAAACCAACAGTATAAGGGAAAACCAAGGAAAGTCATTGTTTTGGGACTTCAAAGCATCTCTGTGTCAGAGGAAGGAAATCCTTTCAGTCAGCAGGGCAGACCCCATCGTCCGCAGGTGGGTGAAAAGTTATACAGCACTAGAAGTGCCCTAAAGCTACAGAAATATTAATGATGCCATGTGAGGAAAAGGGAGATGGATGGCTTCGTGGGGGATAATATAAATAGCGTAAATCAAAATAATCTCATGTGGCATTTTGGCTAAACTCTTGCACAAGTTAAGATTTATATTGGCAAAAAATACTGGCAAGTATCTCTATATACAACCACATACCATCTTCATGTATTAACATTAATTCTAGTTCACCTAAACAGGTCAAATGTTGAGGATGATAGAATAAAATGCTGGAATTCTCTTAGCAATATTCTTCCTAGAAAAATATTAACGTATATAGAAGTCAAGAATAGTTTCTACTTTCACCAACACATCATTTTAAAGTAGTAGTTTCTCTGGAAAACAGTATATGAATACTGATTACTATATTGATACTAAATTGGGTAGCTAGTCAATAAAAAAATTTATATCTTAATCTTAACATGAAGAATTTGTAAGATTGATTTTAGGATTATAAAGTGCCAGTGCAAACTAGAATACACAGATACAGAGTCAAATATTTCAGCTGAGGTTTACCTTAATATCTTGCTCTGAACTCTCAGTTAGGGCTTTCTGTGCAGCACTGGAGAGTGAATTTGACACCTGTGGCTGAGGTTCTAGGAGCTTCTTTAGCTTCAAGTCCATAAACTTAGTGTTTTGTTCTGTTAAACAGACAAGATGCATTAAGATGTGCAGGCTATCAATTTAGGGGACATCATAAAAATATTACTACATTTTAAATACATTAATTAGGCTTGTGAGATAACATGTCAGACCTGACAAATGCAGAACTTTCAAATATATATAAACTGTAATATGTACTATATAACTATAGTATAACTGAGCCGTCTTTAGTATGTTAACATACTCTTTTTTTTTTTTTGAAGAACACTTTTTAAAAAATTTATTTATTTTTTAGAGAGAGAGAGAAAGCACATGTGCATGTATGTTGGCGGGGGGAAGGGCAGAGAGAAAGCGAGAGAGAATCTCAAGCAGACTCCTCACTGAGCACAGTGCCTGATGTGGGGCTCAATCTCACAACTCTGAGATTATGACCTGAGCCGAAATCAAGAATCAGATGCGGCAGCCGCATCTCTGCCTGCCCACGGGTCCTGTCCCCGTGCTCTAATAAACCACCTTTTTGCACCAAAAAAAAAAAAAAAAAAAAAAGAATCAGATGCTTAACCAACTGTGCCACCCAGGTGCCCCTATATTTTCTTTTATTGAGATACAACTGTTTTTAACCTTGTGTAAGGTTAATGTGTACAATGTGCTGATTTGATACATTTATATAATGCAATATAATTACCACCACAGCATTACTCATCATCTCTATCACATCATATATAATTATCATTTCTTGTTTGTGGTGGGAACAATTAAAATCTAGTCTCTTAGCATATTCTTTGTATATATATATGCATACATATACACATATATATATTTCCCCCCAAATCAGTCCCCTTAAAGAATATAGTCAATATAACTAAGACCATTCAGTTATACTATATAGTTAATAGTGAAGGTCTTCTTACCTGAAGACCCAAGCCTGTATTAGGTGTATACATGTATCTAAGTAACTGCATAGATTATACATAATAAAATAAGCTATCTACAAAGTAGATATTTAAAAGAGGCAATACATTTTACTCTTAAGTTGTATTATTTCAGTTTCAATTATTCTAGCATATTAAATGTATATACATAATACCATATTAAAATAAGTTCTTAACAAAATCTGTCATGTATACATTGCTAGAATCCAATGTTTAAGTGTGTACATAGGTACCCAGTATTGAAACAGGGCATATGTTTAAAAAATACCTTACTCTTAGAAGGCAGAAATACAGCAATCACATTTTAGAATGTATTAAATAAGGATAGAAATTTAAAATAAATAAAATATAGCTGTAACTTTTAAAACAAATAATTTCAAATTATTTTTAGCAACTACTTTAATCTTTAATAATAAAATAATTTGGAAACAAATAATTTCATTTAAACAAATTCACTCAAAGCAACTCTTTAATAAAACGGTTGTAAAAGACATGCCAACCATTTGGTGACTGATATTTTTCATAAAGATTAATAAGTTTTCTAATTATAAGACTCTTAATAAATGCTATTATCATTACTTTCATGCAAATTGGTCAGTTTATATTGCCAGGCCTCTCTTTTAAACAATATCTGATGAACTATGGTCAAATCAAGATAAAGATTAAACAATTTATTATTAAAACATTATGACTTTTACATACATATTACAAAAAGAATTTTGGGGAAAATAGAGAAAGGCTAAAAATCATAATACATGCTACGTGCTTCCAGATTCCAATTTGCAATCCTATTTCTTATTGCCATGAAATAAACTATATTCTGGATTATAAAGTCTGTCCTTGCATATGCCAAGACTTATTGGCATGCTTGAGACTTATAAACAATATATTAGTTAACTCCAAAAATAGGTAAGACTGAGATGTGTTTTCTTGTTTGGCATACATGAAGTAGGAGAGTTTTTTAAAAAGGATAAGAGTCAAGCTTGTTAGCCTATATATATATATAATTTTTTTTAATGTGATTGGAAATATTGGGAGCGTCTCTTCCATTTTCAAAAAAATTTGTAAAATTTATTTATTTTCAAGTCATCTTTACACCCAATGTGGGGCTCAAACTCATGACACCCAGATATTAAGAGTTCCATGCTTTACTAACTGAGCCAGCCAGACGTCCTTAGCCCTAATATTAACCAACCTTTAAAGAACTCCGTCAGTTGTTAGAACTAGAACCAGAAAACTCCCTTCACCTTACCTAAGAAGTGGCTAATTTTTTCTGTCTTTGTAATCTACTGCAAAATCAGAAAATATGTGTCACTTATTGACAATGATTTTATACTTCCATAAATTGAATTTTAAGGCCTTAAATCTGTACCTACGGATGCCCTCAGCAGGAAAGGGGTGTTATTGGTTTCTGATACTTTGGTGGTCGTTGTGGTGAGGGGGTGAATAAGCAACCACAAAAAACTCATTCAAAAAAAAAAAATCAAACTTACCAAGTTCTACTATATTTTAAATAGAAAGAAGTAAAAGGTAGTCCCAATTTTGGGTTAAACATTCAAAAATTTTCCTTAAATATCAGCATTCCCCTGGATTTGCACAATTATAAATATGCTGACTTCTATTTAGTAAAAGTATAATTTAACACTAGACCATGAGGGAGCTACTGAGAAAGAGCATGGATTTTCTTGGGTGCTCCTTACAGTCAGGAAGACCCTGGTTGAGTGTTTCTTGGAGAAATGACAGCAAGGTTTCAAACAGAGGAAGGAGAAACAAAGCAGGTTAGCACTGAAGGGGCATGCCAGGGTTGAGAAGAAGAATACATATTCTTACTCCCTTCAGCTTTTTACAGGAAAAGACAAATTAGGGACTTCGCTTCCTCACCTTTAAGTCACCACTCTTCATTGCTATAAGAATTTAATTCAAAAAGCACTTATGGAACCTCTCACGTATACAAAGCTTTGGATTGCTACCAGATGCTGACTTATAAAGGCAATGCATCTGGAATACTTACCTATTAAACCATGAGTAAGAATCTTTATATTTTAAACAACAGTTCAGTGATTATTGATAAAATATTTACTGACATAAGATATGAGATTAATAATAATCTATATAAGCAGTTTTCAAAGTGTCTTATTGTAATTAGATATGGAATAGTGTAAATTAACTTGTTGGTATTATTTAAATATTTAAAGTAAGCACAAAATTTGCAAAATAATATTACTAAGACTATCAATTCTAAACCATATCAGAAAATTTGATCCATGGTTGACATTTACATTTGAAGTATTCCATATGTATGACATCTATACCTCACAAGAACACATCAAAATATTTAGGCTGAGATGGGAAACCAATTTTTGAATGCTTATAAATTATCTCATACAATAGAAAATATATAAGAATAAACTTTAGTATGCAAAGTACAATTTATTATTCCAATTTTATTGTTAATTTTAACATTAAATCTAAAACAAAATAACACAAATTTGATGGAAAGTGGATTTAGCTAAATGATTTGTGAGAGCATAAGATGTAATAAGACTACAAAAAGAATTTGTTATCATTATTGATGAGATAATAATAAAAATATAATGATAAAGTTTGCCATGCAGCAGGATGCAAAATACAATTTGAAATTACCAGGAGTATCAAGGTCACTTTCTAAGTTAGTAAGTTCATCTCCACCTCCTACAACAAAGCCTTCAGGAATCTCCTCGTTAGTATCTATCTCAATATTATCATTTTCATCTGTAGGAACATGTAGCAATAAGGTTAGTATATTATTTCTATTTTGTATCATTTATCCAAAACACTAAAGTAGAAAACTTTAATGACAGTTACTAGAATATGATCTGATAGAGATCAGCAAGAAATCAGTTTTAAGTCACTTTTCACTATTGGATTAACATTTATACTTTACATTCACATGTCAAAGTTGAATTGTCACATCAAAGCAGATACAAAAGTTTTGACAATTTGCCACACATGGTCTCTGAGTCACTGAGCTCATCAAGTCCCTATATCTTAACTTGTAATGTGTAAGTAATCTCCAGTAACAGCATACAAAAATAAAGTTGATTTGGTAATGAAGTCATTAAATGGTATTTCTAAATTATACATTTTTAGCATTTATTAGATATAAATCTATAAAGAAACAAATCATTCTTCATAAACTTGTAGCGATATTTAAATCATTTGCATCAAGATTTGAATACTTTTCTACTATTAATGAATATAATCATAAAAGCATTATGGATAAATTAAGAGACAAGGTCAAGAATAGAATAGATAGTACCTTCTACAATGATTCAGAAACAATTTGAACAGTACATCTTGAAAGACGACACCTGGGAAACCTATTCAAAACTAAATACATGGAAAGAGGAATCTTACACTATTTTTAATACACTTAGTAAAATGTTTTAGGTTACAATTAATTAATGGAGTTTTCTTTTTAAAGATTTTATTTATTTATTTGAGAGAGGGAAAGCAGAAGAACAGGGTGAGGGGCAGAGGGAGAAACAGACTCCCTGCTGAGCCGGGAGCCCCATGAAGGGCTCATTCCTGGACTCTGGCATCATGACCTGAGCTGAAGGCAGACACTGAACCAACTGAGCCACCGAGGTGCCCCAATGGAGTTTTTTTTTAAACGTTGAAATTTTCTATTTTATACTTTTTTCCTTTCTAAATTCAAGTGATAAAACTGGCTAAGTAGTTTTGAATTTTATGCATTTGAAAAAGCATACCACTAACTGGATATTCATGTTAGAGGTTTAGCTTTAAATTTTGTTATTGACAGTGTACATTTTAGAGAAATACCTGTCTAGTCCTGAAAGTCAAAGAATATCCTTCCTACTCTACAGTAAACATTTTATCAGACAACTTTTATTAAGTGAGGTATTACAGCATTATTATAATTGAAAAATTCCAAAATTCCATAGTTTTGGCTTAAACCTTCAATATCTGTCCTTTTCCCTGCATGCCTTGTTGTGTTTGATTTGGGGCCTCCCCAAGTAAATACTTATAATGATCGTCAGTACTACTAATAATAGTTTACATCTATTGAAGATGTTCTGTGTACTACCTAAGTCATTTAGAAGAATACAACAAAGAAAAAAAGATTGAGAAATGACCCCGGGGAGGTGAGGGGACATTGCTAAGTTTCTTCAAATTGCTAAAGCATTATACTTGGCTACATTATTTAAGTACAATCAGTTGAGAGATACTTTTTTTTTTTAAAGATTTCATTTATTTATTTGAGAGAGAGAGAGAGAGAGAGAGAGAGAGCGCACACGATTGTGCGCACACGCACATAAGCAGGGTGAGTGGCAGCCAGAGGGAGAGGGAAAAGCAGACTCCCTGCTGAGCAAGGAGCCTGACTTGGGGCTTGATCCCAGGACCCTGGGATCATAACCTGAGCTGAAGGCAGACACTCAACCAACTGAGCCACCCAGGTTCCTCTGAGAGAATTTTCTATGTTAGCATCTTCATTATCCTCAAAAATCCTTCTCTAAATAATTTTGCAATAAACATAAATGAATGAACAAGGATTTCCCGAGTGCTAAAGTAAGTGTTTAGAACACTTCCTTGTATTACTCTGCCAGAGAGAGTTTACAATCAGTTTTTAGAGTGCAATACTTTGTTGCTGCCAACCAGCCTCTACTGATTATTACTGACCATAATTAACCTAGAGTGAAACCATAAATTTCGACATTCATTCTGCATACTGTATCCACAATTTGCAAAACACTGCAAGATGTTGAGGAGATACCAAATTGTAAAGACACAATTTTATTTTAAAGGTATACATTCAAGAGACTACAAAACTATATAGGACAGGTTAAGTGTTTGGGGCTAAAAGTAAGTTACAGAGCAAATGCGAAAGATGAAAGATTACTTTTTGCCAACAGTACCAGGAATTGTTCTTTGGAAGCATTAACCTTCAAAGTATACTTGAAAGGAAATAAAGGGAGGTAAGTCTTAAAAGGCAAACGTCCAGAAGGCCCAGAAGGGCAGAATGGGAAGTTTAAATTCTACTTAATGGGAATGGAGAGATACTGGTGCTCTAACATCATCAGCACTGTGTTCTTTAAGAGTAGCCTATATAAGCCATTTTCTATCTAAATGTCTTATTATAATGAGTTGTCAAATATGTATAAAATAATTAGTAGTAATATATGCATTGAAGCTTATGACTTTTATAAATTACAGTCACTTCAATATTATTCCTAAAGTATCACTTTTGCTTAAATTCTGATATGTTTTCTTATGTGAAAAAAAAAGTGGTCAAGGGATTGCCCACAGGTGTGTACTATACATGTGAAATCATCCTTCATGGGAGCAAGACTGCTGACCTAGATGTCAGACTGAAGAACTGAAAGGCTGGAGGCAGGAAATCAAGGTTGTAGACTGTGATAACCTTAGGCGAGCAGTACAGAGAGCCTAACCTAGTATATAAGAATTGGGAGTGGGTATGATGTGATTTGAAAACCTACTGGCTGGATGGTTGGTGGCTGGGGAGGGATAGTGAGGAGGAGAAGGGTGAAGCAGACATCAAAATTGACCCTCCTGTCTGAGTGACTAGAGGGATGGCATTGCAATGAAGAGAAAGAGCTCAGTCTGGAAATGTGGTCAGATATGGGTAGTTTCAGGTTCCAGGGATATGTAGAAAATTGTCCTTCCTTTCATTATTCACGTATATAATCCTTGTTTCCTGTGTGATGTTAAATGGGTGCCAGTCATTTTATTTCCAGCAAAATGAACTCTATTTACATTACCACTCACCAGCAATGCTGAGTGAGTTACTCAGTGTTTATATATGTATGGCTAACCTTAGATAAAAGGATTACTATTGGGGAGGGCAAGAGTAAAAATTGATCTCCTATACAGCTCAAGTCTTCTTGAGAATAGATTTCTACTTTCTTTCCATTCACTGGCTTCAGTTTTTAGGACATACCCTTGAATTCTTTTCAACATTAATGTTATAGATTTCCTAACACCTATGGAAACAGTCTAAAAGCATTCTAGCAGAGCTAAAGTGCGTGTGTGTGTGTGTGTGTATGTGTGTGTGTGTGTGTGCGCGCGAGAGAGAAATAGCATGTATATGTCTACGACATCAATTTATCTACCTATCCTTATGGCTAACAGCTGAAAACTTAGCAGATGAGCATGGCAGAAAGTAAACTAGAGACCCAACAGAAATTGTTTACAAATATGGCATATATAATGTATGCAAAAAAAGGTAAAAGGAGATTGGATATGCACTGGAATGAGACAGTGCATTCCAGCTGACACTGAGCAGCACTATAAGCAAAATGGGAATCCAGTGGTATGATTAATAGCAATAAGGCCAGTGTTACAACACTTATCATTTACAAATAAGTTGAATGAGAAAAAATAAAGGGAATCTGGTGACAGTAAAAAAAGCACTTTTGTGCTCGCTTCGGCAGCACATATACTAAAAAAAGCACTTTTACATAAAGACACTGAGGTGATCATAAAGATATATTCAGAAAATATATTCGGAAAAGATTTTCTCATTTGTATCATGATTTTTAAATTCTCACTGAAGGTACCTATACCATTAATGATTTTTAAAGTTACAGAAATCAAACATAAGACAGAAAACACAAGTATAGTTATTAATAGAAGCTGAAAATAAAAATTACTGAAGGCCTATAAGATTTCATTTTGGTTTAACAAATTTAGATAAGTCTATTTGTCATAACTAAAATAAAGATAACAGAGGCATACAAACATTTTCATGGATGAAATTTTTAAAAAAATTTCCTTTATACACTTGGAATGTAAAAACAAAGAACACCAGTTTATCTAAGTCAAAGAGTGGCAACAATGTCCATTAAAAAGTTAAGAGACCCTAAGCTAACTCAGACCAAAGTGATAAACTATGGAATAAATAAATAAATAGAATAAATAAAATACATATCATATTTAATAAATCATATATTATATAGTAAATATATGATATAATATAATCTTAAAACAGAATAGATGCCTCCTTCCAAGTGGCCATGGACCATTAACAAAAGTTTAAAATTTATTTGGTCATAATAAAAGCTTATTCTCAAATTTACAAAGTTTCCTTTTCTCACTGAGACAGGTTGCTGCTTGGGAACAGAAAAAAGCAAGCTTTTCAAGTAGGTTTGGGCAATAAGTCTGAGTAAGGAGCATATTCAACACATTCCCCAGACTGTGTTTCCTCGTTATTATTTCAGCTCTTGACTACCCTCTCCTTTGTCCCTCTGGACCACTGCTTCCAGAATCTTCCTATCCTCATTCTCCAACTAGGCTGGTCCCTACTCATTTCTCTCTTCTCCTTTCACACTATTCCTTATTCAGACTGGATGATTCCCACTAGACAATAGAAGAGTAGATACTAATTTGTTAATTTTTCTCCCTGACTTATCAACCTCATAAGGTCATTTTCCCTTAGGAATTAGTCTCTTGTGAACTGAAGTGAATTTCTAAGTTGCTATGTAGGGGTCGGCAAACTATAGCATGGGGGAAAAAATCTAGCACACCACAGCTTTGGGGTAAATAACCAGCAGGCCCATTCATTTACATAATGTTCAAGGCTACTTTCAGGCTACAAGGCCAGTAACGAGTAGTTTAGACAGAGACCACAGGGCCTTCAAAGGCTAAAATATCTACTTCAGTCCTTTTTTTATTTTATTTTATTTATTTATTTGACAGAGAGAGATCACAAGTAGACGGAGAGAGAGAGGCAGTCAGAGAGAGAGAGAGAGAGAGGGAAGCAGGCTCCCTGCTGAGCAGAGAGCCCGATGCGGGACTCAATCCCAGGACCCTGAGATCATGACCTGAGCTGAAGGCAGTGGCTTAACCCACTGAGCCACCCAGGCGCCCCTTCAGTCCTTTTTTTCAGGAAGTTTGCTAAATCCTGGCCTAGCAAGTGACTCTCATGGCTCATTAGATAAATGCATATGTATAATAGCTGAATGTCAGGCAGGAATTTGTCCTAACAGTCTCTTACCCTACTCCCAACCTCAACAGCTTCAGCTTAGACCTTGAGGCCAGAGCAGACCTAGTCTGATATATATACCTTTACTGAGGTCAGGGAATACGCCTACTCCACTTGTTGTAGGTCAACCTTAGCTCTGATTAAGAGCCTTCCATCTGATATGTTGCTGCGTTCAATATCCAAAATATAGTGTGTCCCATAGGAGAAATGGACCCTGGTCATACTGATCTTCTTAGGGAACAGAGTCTAGACTCTTCAGGTTTTCATTAGCTTTCTTTTGAACCCCGTCCCCTCTTCATTTCACCTGGCTTCCCCTGTTCAGTCTATACTTCTTTGCTACCTCTGCAAATCCATTCCTTGTTTGTTTTTATTTACTTTGTTGACTACAGAATGATGCCAAAATCAGGTCTTCATGTTCCCTAGCTACCAAGTAGGGAAGATACCCATTCTTTGGGCTGTCACACTGATGAAGTCTCTTTACCTAGCCTAGTCTGGGCTTAATCTCAGCTGGGGTGATATAGTGATAAGACCAATTATACAGATGATCCTTCCTATCTATGACTCTTCACAGATGAAGAAGCTTGGCTTTAATTATTAGAAGGCATATACCTGACTGATGGGGGCACAAGGTTTATCCATAAAAATAAAATAGATGAAGAAGATATAAAAATAGATATAAGAAAGAAAAGATGAGGATCAGTGTGCCTGAGTCTTCCAAAAAGCAGATCAAGTGGCACCTTAGACTAGGAGGAGAAAGGAAAAATGAGAAGGTATAAAGGAAGAGGCAGCTGAAAGATCTCATGAAAAGAAGAACAGATCAGGAGGGAGCATATGGACAAGAAAGTTAGCAGCAAAAGACCAGTCAGCACCAGTGCTGGAGAAGACTTTAGAGTGAACTCCATTCATGGTCTTTGATAAAGCCTTAATTGTCATCCAGTGACATCTGCCTGAACCCTGAGACTTCATATTAACATTAACCAAACTATCTAAAAATAGTAATAGCAAAGAGTAATTAATTAAAACTTTTAATTCTTAGTCTTCCCAGGGTTTATTGCTTATTTAAGATAGCATTATTATTTGCTCACCACTGAAAAAAATATTAAAAGAGACACTGGATGCCTCTCTGTCCTATTATTATGATGAGTTTATGAGTTTCTCCTATGAGTTTATGATGCCACAGAAAGGGAGTATTAGTAGCTTTAGAATACTTTATATGGAGGGTCAAGAATATGAGTTTTTTTTCTATATTCTGAGATATAAGAAGGCAAAGATGTTTATGACTTACTTAGAATACCTGGAACTTTTATGATGCCAAAGAAACATCTTGTTATTAATAGTAAATGAAAGCAAATTATCATAGCATTATATAAATGTAGCTATGAATAGTTACTGATGTTACTATAAAACTATGGTAGACAGTATAGAAGCTGCAATAAAAATTCTGAATGATAGGAGTTGAAAAGATGAAGGATTTAAGAAAATAAACATTCTGAGAAGACCAGAGGGACAGATACACAGCTGTTTAGAAAAGCAGTTTTCAGGGATGCCTGGGTGGCTCAGTTGGTTGGACGACTGCCTTTGGCTCAGGTCATGATCCCGGAGTCCCGGGATCGAGTCCCACATCAGGCTCCCAGCTCCATGGGGAGTCTGCTTCGCTCTCTGACCTTCTCCTCGCTCATGCTCTCTCTCACTGTCTCTCTCTCAAATAAATAAATAAAATCTTAAAAAAAAAAAAAAAAAAGAAAAGCAGGTTTCAGATTTATGGGATGGAAAGTTATATGCTATAGGCCTTAACTGGAATTCTCTATTACAGGAAGTTTTTAATATAAGGAATCAATTAGAAGTAGCAGCAGTAAGTTTCAGTTTCCTTTGAAGAAACTTATCATCGACCTTGAAATAGCTTACCTCTGTTTCAGTTCTCTAAGGTCTTATTCGAGTCCACACTTGCCTACTCTTCAGAGTGATCTTAGCATTCTAAGATTAACTCAGGACAAGTACCTGGCATGTTTTGGTAGATAAATAGGTTATACACCTTTGAAATTAAAAAAAAAAAAAAAAACAAAAACCAAAAAACAAAAAAACCACCAGAAACACAAAAACACAGAGGTATCTTGAGTATACTCCTCTTAAACAAAAATGTAAAAAGTTCCAAGTCAAAGATGCCCAAATTGAGCATTAAGAGGCAAAATCAAAATTCTCCTTAATTGTATCTATAGTCCTGTCCTAATATCAAGCTGAGAATAATTTTTTCAGATACTGAAGAAGACCTTCTTACAATAAGAGACTAAGAAGAAATGGATATGAGGCTTACCCAAAATCCTTACACATCAGGCTAAGAGGCCAGATCATTGTTAAAGCTACTTTCTAAAGATCCAAGTCCAAACAAAAATCTTTCATGCCAAAGCTCACCACTAAGTCTCGTGACCTTGATGTTGAGAACCTGATTGCATTTTACTCACAATTAATGAGGCATCATGGGGAATCATAAACCAAAGTTTGTATGAGTTTTTTCCTGAATCATATTCTAAGAAAGTAAGAATTAAACCAACAAGTTGATTTGGAAAACAGCAACAGTTATCTTCTGATTTACTAAGCTTCCTGTAGGTTTTTTGCAACATATCAATAGGTTAGAAACTTACGTATTTGATGCAACATTTTGAAGTAAGAATAAAATGTCCCAAAGGTTCACTGCAGATTTCTGGGTTGTCTGTAGAATATGATACAAGATTCTTTAACTCACCTCCAGATGCCTTTGACCTTTCTTTCAACTTTTCTGCAGCCATTTCACCATAGCTGGGAAGTTCTGACATCTTCACTCCAGATCGAGCTTCTGCTATTAGCTGACGAGCTCTCTCTCTCAGCTGCCGACGTCGCTCTTCATCTTGCTGCTAAGATATATTGAACAGTTGCCAACCCAGTAATTGACAGAAATGCAATTTCATTTTCAATCTGATCATCATGATAGTAACTGGTTTACAGCATGGTGCTTGGCCCACATTATAAATAGGATGCTCTATATCAGTTGGATGTCACACCATTTTTAAAAGACATCCTAGAATCAGATTTTTAAAAAATATTTACAAATTACTGTATTAAAATATCTGCTAAAAATTCAAACTAGCCTTTAAAGAATGCTTGGCAATATATATAACTGAGAAAATAGTAGTGACTATTATTAATAAAATAATCAGGCTTACAGAAAAAAGTCATAATACTAAAAACAGAATTTCAATTAATACCTTATTTTTTGAAAATAGACTTTAACTTGCTATTTCTAATAAAGGTATAGAGAGAGCACTGGCTAACAGACATCTTCAATATTATAAAATGCTGCTACAGTATATTGATCATATATGAGAAATAGTATTTTGAGGGGGCTGGAGTAGAATGGAGATAGTATATTAGTTATACAAGTTATAGTTGTTGGTAGTTTTTAAATCAGAATTGGGTAACTGATGTACTATCCCCATTCCTACTCCCTCTCTCCCCAAATGCACATTAAGAAGGAAAAGTACGGGGTGCCTGGGTGGCTTAGTCAGTTAACCATCTGCCTTCACCTCAGGTCATGACCTCAGGGTCTTGGGATCAAGCCCTTACACTGGGTTTCCTGCTCAGCAAGCAGTCTGCTTCTCCCTCCCCTTCTGCCCCTTCCCCCACCACTTGTGCACACGTCCCCCCTAATAAATTAAATCTTAAAGAAAAAGAAGAAATAAAATCTAATGTGGTATTTTAATATTTAAAATAACTAAAACCTAAAGATAATTAAATAACTGAAATTTCTGCTTACTTAAAAAAAGATTATAATGAATAGTAACAATCAACGTGAAAGTGCTTTGTAAATTGGAAAATACATAAAATATGGCATCATTATAGCAAACAAACTTGAAATAATGTGGCCCCAACATACCTTTGGCAGTGTTATCCCCCCTTAACCTCTCCCAACTTCCATAAAAGTTCACATCCATTTCACACAGAATTGCTTGTATAGTATAATTTCATGCCCAGAGATCTGCATGTGTCATTTCCTCTTCCTGGAATGTCCTCCCATTTTATTTAACTTCTAACTCATTCTTCAAGATTCATTTTAAATCCACTAAATTTCCGCTGACTATTCTTCTCTCCTCCCCACTGGTAGAATAAAGCTCTTCATCTGTATAACTACAGTATTATGGGTGTATGTGTGTGTGTTATTACTTTTAAAAACTGTCAAATTACCTTTAACTCTGTACAAATGCCTCCTTATCAATAGAATTAAGCTACTTGAAGGAAGGAGCAACATCTAATTTATCTTTGTATCTCTAGTCCTTAGGACATAGCTTGTACTTGGTACTTGCTATAGAAATTTCAAACACAAAAATTTGTAACTTATACTCTCAAGTGTTTATAATATAGAGTAAGATAAAATGGTCACAATAAGGAAGTCTGATCAAACTGTACCAAGAGTTCAGAAGAAAGAACATTTCTGGGGCACGTGGGTGGCTCAGTCAGTTAAGCATCTGCCTTAGGCTCCGGTCATCATACCAGGGTCTGGGATTGAGTCCCACAACAGGCTCAGGGAGCCTGCTTCTCCCTCTCCCTCTGCCTGCTGCTCCCCCTGCTTATGCTCTCTCTCTGTCAAATAAATAAATAAAATCTTAAAAAAAAAGGACATTTCTGTCTGAGGGAAAAACAGAAGGCATCACGGCATCATGGTTTCTGAGTTGAGCCTGCAGAATGAGCAGGATTTAGAAGGCATTAGAGATGTTAGTCAGAAGTTAGGTGGGTCACTGTTAGAGAAACTAGGAGATGGGAACAACACACAGACACAGAGTCAAGAGAGTACAATGGAGAAAAAGTACATAGTCTAGTTTTCCTAAGCACAGGGCAAAAATAATAAAAGAAAGACAATGCAAGAAAAATAAAGCTGGGCAGATAAGACTGTAGAAGCCCCATCCAACAGGGTGATTGATTATAAAGAAAGTAAGGGTCAATTAAGGTTCTGTTTGGTGTGTATGTCCTTTGTGTGTGTGTGTCCAGGAGAATGACCAACCAGAGGTGCTATTTGCGAAAGATGAATATGACAAGTGTATAAGACAGGATGGCATAGGAAACCTGGAAAGAACTAAGTAGAAGGCTCTCATAACAGTCCAAGGAAGCTGTAAGGAGAGCCAGAAGTAGGATGGTGGCAACTGAAATGGAAGAGACAGCGTAAGAATATATTAGAGGTAGAATTGGTACCTATTCCAATTCTTGGTAACCAATTAGATATGGTGGAAAGAAAGAAGCTGATTCAGAAGTTTTGAAGTTGGGCAACTAGTAAAACTGGGGCACTAGCTTTAGGCACTAAAAATAAAGATAAACTAAGAGGAGCTATAGAAAGGGAGAGAGAGGAAGTTAGGAGTAAGACAGATTGGGTTTGAGAGGCTGGCTGGACATCCAAGTGAAAATGCTAGGAGGTAGTTGGGAAGTGAAATTCATGTTAGGAATGAAGTCAAACTATGACTATAGATCTGAAACTACAGGAATATTTGCAAGTACCTGAAGAGATACAGAGAAAAAGGGGAGCTACTGACCAAAATGTGGAAAACATCTGTATTTAGATAAGAAGAAAAGGATGTAAAGAGAAGAACTAGAATGCTGATATAGCATGAGAATCAAAGTTCAAGAGACTTTCATGAAAAACGGCTGCAGTAAATGTGAAAGGTTAGTGAGTCTGAACATTATATAAAGGATAATCAAGGGGCACCTAGGTGGCTCAGTTCGTTAAGTGTCTGCTTTTACCTCAGGTCATGATCCCCGGGTTCTGGGATGCAGCTTCACGCTGGGCTCCCTGCTTTGCAGGGAGGCTGCTTTTCCCTCTAACTCTGCTCCTCCTCATCATTTGTGCTCTCTCTCTCTCACTCACTCATTCTCAAATAAATTTAAAAAGGGGGGGGGCAATCAAACTTGGTAGGCAATACTATTAGGGACAGCAGGGGTAGACACCAGATTGGTGGAGCTCAAATCTAAGCAGTTCTTCCACACATTTTGAGATGACTAGAAATAAGAGCTGTAAAAATTAATGGGAGCAGATTAACAGGGGTATCAAATGGACCCAGACATGATTGAAGAGGACAAACTGAAACAATTTCAGTATCAAAAAGAACAATGATTGCAGTGAATTGAATCAATGAAATCACACATGCAATCAATGAAAAGTCATTAATTCACTGTGATATTCAAAAAGTTCTTAGATGGGGCACCTGGCTGGCTCAGTCAGTAGAGCACGTAACTCTTGATATTGGGGTTGGGAGTTTGAGCCCCATTTTGGATATAGAAAAAATGTAAAAAAAAAAAAAGAAAGAAAGAAAGAAAGAAAATAGGGGCGCTTGGGTGGTTCAGTGGGTTAAGCTTCTGCCTTTGGCTTGGGTCATCGTCTCAGTATCCTGGGATTTTGCCCCTCATCCAGCTCTCTGCTCAGCAGAGAGCCTGTTTTCCCATCTCTCTCTGCCTGCCTCTCTGCCTACTTGTGATCTCTGTCTGTCAAATAAATAAATAAAATCTTAAAAAAAAAAAATAGAATGAGGTAAAGAATAAAGGGGAAATTTTTTTTAAGTTCTTAAAAGGACGTATAAATTCATCTGAGGCAGTTTTTAAAACAACTCCTCTGAAAACTTTTAATTAGAGGAAAAGAATCAAGCAATTATCTTGTCCTTCTAGTAAGAACTGAATTTTAGGGTAACTAAATAGGCCCAGTCAATGAGAGAAAGCTCTATGTTATATAATAATAACAGCTATAATAATTTTTAAGGGGTAAAATTACAAAAACATAACCTTGTCATTCATAAAAGAATGAATCTGGCACGGACTATTAATAGTTGTTAAAGTTCTTTGATAAATGTCTGATGGGAATCTAGATAATTCATATTATGCTGTGGCAGAGTGTATTTTCCAAAGATAGCCTTGACAGTATTTCTCATCCCACATGTTCTCTGCAATGAGACCTTGCCACTCCCTCATCAAGTGGTAGAGTTTATTCCTCTCCCCTTGAATCTCAGCCAGCTTTAGGCACTTGTATTACAATCAGTAGAATATGTAAGTGTGGTGGGTGATTTTGAAGGCTAGGTAGGAAAGGTCATACCCCATTTGCCCAGGTCTCTTAAAATTCTTGCATTTTTTAATCTCTGGGAACCCAGCTGTCATGTGAGCCAAATTAAGCCTTAAGTCTTCCTAGCCCACATACCAGACATGTGAATGAAGAAGACTTCAGAAGACCTCAGCCTTTACCCATTTTGAGTCAACCCCCAATTGTTCAAGTCTCCCTAGCAGGCCCCAGACAATGTGCAACAGAGAAAAAGCACTGTGCCCTGTCTAAAGTCCTAACCCACAGAATCTGTGAGCATAAAAACAATTAAAAATATTTTTATTTATTTATTCATGAGAGAGAGAGAGAGAGGCAGGGAGCACAATGTGGAACTTGATCCCAGGACCCTGGGATCATGACCTGAGATGAAGGCAGACATTTAAACAACTGAGCCACTGAGACGCCCCAAAACAATTTTTTTTATACCACTAAGTTTGGGGTAGTTTTTACAGAGCAATAGTAATTAGAACATATGCTTAAGTAACACCACAGAGATTATTTCCTAATTGCAAGGAGAAAACCTACTTGTAAATGTAGAGAACCAAATGGTAGGGCTAAATCAAGGATTAGGGACCACTAATCTAAATTTAAATCTTGCTATCACTAATGTCGGGTCAACCATATGTTAAATTTTTTGGAGTGTACATAAAGTACACACCACCAATAATATTCTAGCCCAAATGTTTAAAGTGAATCCACTAAATAACTTCCATTTGATCATATATATATAAGGGATAGAGAAACACGATAATGACACAACAAGGAAGCAACCAAATAAATCCAGAAAGGTAAGGTATTCAGGATAACTGACCTGGTCATTTTAATAAGAAAGTTATGAAAACAAACACACAACAAAAACCAACTAACCAATCAACATCACCAGCAACAAAAGAAAACCTAACTAGATGCAATGTACAATCCTGGGTTAGACAGTGGTTGGGACAAACAAGTTGTAAGGGACACTGCTGAATCAGTTACAGAAATCTGAATATAACCATCGTATTAAATGAGAGGAAATACAAGTTGACTAAAAAAAAAAAACCCAACAGTTTATACAGTAATAACCTTAGTTTGTCATTTTGGCAAAGTAAATACACATATAAATATATATGTGTAGAAAAAGACTTGGAAGGGTATTCACAAAGTTGTTATGATGGAGCTATCTGGGTGTGGAAATGTGATATTTTTGTTTTCTTACTTTGGCTTGTCTTCATTTCCTAATTTTCTGTAATAGACATGTACTACTTTTATAATAAAAGTTATTTTTAAAGAAGAATCTGGGGAGAAGGAAGGAAAAGATGAGGTGGTAGACTTTCTCGGGTTAGTGGTAGTTGTGGAAGGAGCAGAAGAGAGTTCTAACATGAGGAATATTTTCTTAATATTAAGAGACACAGACTTACTTGTAAGTAAGCAGGGCAGGGTGAGACTGAAGACGGGAGAGTAATATGCATAAATCTGCAATTCTCTACTAATACTTCTGAACTTGGAAAATATGCTAGGAATAAAAGAATGTACAAGGATATACATGCCCACTAATGGTGATCCTGGTAATGGTTGCTGATATATCTTAGCTTTATGTGCTAAGTGCTTTATATGCATGATCTCATTTAATTTTCACACTCCAATTTTTACCAATGAGATTATTTAGGTTTAGAGTTTCAAGTTCACAACAAAAACTAGAACTGATTTCAGAACTGGGAGTCCAGCCTAGGACTGTTTGACTGCAGAGCCCTTGCTCTTAACCACTGAAATACTTGATCCCCAAAATTATCAAATTACACGAACGACTGAGGAAAATTGAGCTTTTACTAAACTTTCATCTTTCAAACTTAAGAAAAGTTAAGAGCACTAATAAAAACCATTATTTGATATGCCTCAGGCAACCAGGTTTAAGTGAATTTCACTGCGTGAATAATAACTTCTTGCAGAGCTGGAATTTGATGATTCAGACTAAGATGAAGTGGTCTTGGGTCATCTTAACTGAGTTAAAAATGAAATAAATGATTCAACCTTTCCAAATATGAAATGGGAACCTAATTTTTATTCCTCACAAGCTACTACCTCCTCTTTGTCCCCCTCCCCCCACCAATAATACTCCCATCTGCAAATGTTTCTGAGAGCTTACCAAGAGTGCAATTTAATGCAGGCAATCATTAATAAAAGCAACTCTAAATACTAATTAGGGACACTTTATCAATTTCCATGTAAATTGTTTGTTTGTACCTATTTACCCATCATTGTTCTCTATACAATAGAAAAAAATGCAAATGAACAAATCAGAATGCAGCCCTAATGGGACTTTCTGTTTATAACCATTAGCCCAGAGGTGTGCTGTAATTCAATTCTCAAGTAGCAAGATTTAGCCTCATTAACAGACTGCAAGGGCAGGTTACAACTCATAAAACCCTACAGTAAACAAAGTTTATGGACACAGCACAAAATCTTGAGCCTGATTGACAGAATTCTAGTTCCCTATCAGATTGCCTTGATTTACTTTTCTACTAATGTCCTAACACCACAGAGACAATTTTGCCTGGGCCTAGAGCTCTCCAGTGGGATGGCATATCTGCATTGTTTGTTTTCTTACCCATTAACTTCCCTTAAGACAAAGAACCAACTGAGAAAATAGAAGCTAAGTGTTAAGGTCAAAAGGAAAAGCCTGTAATTATAGCAATTGATTATGCAATAATTTTTAATTGATAGTATTAATTTCCAGATTCATTAAAAGTAAAACTATTTCATTTTAATTTTTATATATAAGCTCCATTAAAATAGTTGATTTTTGCAGTAATATTTACAGAATAGCGACAAAATCTTAGGATCTTTTACTCAGAAGAGACATACTGTTCATGTCAAAGGAACAAAATGACCAGAGAGTACAGATGAAGATTATTTTTGTACACCTTCTAGCACAAACTGCTCAAATATGTAGATAATGAGTATTTCTGACAATAATGGTTTGTTAAACCTACCTAAGTAGAAATATATTATTGCCATTTTGACCACTCTGCATTTGAAAGAGACAAAAGTGAATTACTTAGCTATAAATAAATCATCAGTTTACCGTGTCTGCTGGAAAAAAAAAAAGGAAAATTTTCACTGGGATGCAGAGGTAAGGTAACATAGAAGACGGATGTCACTAAAAAGAAAAGTGCACTTGAAAAACCCAATATAGTAGGAAATTTATGTATCTTTCATTTACCTGCGTAGTCTAAATTAAAGTAAACTGAAGTAGTCAGGCCTCCTATTTCGATGAATGAGTCTGATGACATTTACCTTTTGCCATACAGTATTATTTGGAATTACGCTGTTATATAGGATAATCTAGCTTTTGTAAGATGGATGCACTCTTTGGGAGGGTTTAATGCAAACTGTATTTTTGGAAGGCAACCCTCCCCACAATCATCTTTTTACAAACCAGGTTATAACAAATGTTTTGGTAAATAGTAGCTTTGTGCCTATGCACACTGTTCTCACACATGCTGTCTTGTTCAGTACTGAAAATTCTGTAAGGTAACTACTATCTTTTTGATTTGATAGAAATCGAATCTCACTTAAAAACACTGCCCAAGGTCATACATCTTGTAAATGGTATAGTAAAAGTGAAACTCATTGTCTCATTTCAAAGTACTGGTCCTATCTATCACATAACTGGTGTTCAGAGAATGTTTCTGAGGCCCTACTAATACTGTAATTTTTTAAAAACCCTGTTTTTAACTTACTCTTGGGCTTTACAAATCAGGTTAAACTGCTCTGTATAGAAGTGAGGAGAACTTGTTTCTATTCATTTAAAACTTAGGTTCCCAATCTTAAATTATAAGCCTTCATAAAAGTGCTAAATGTAGTATATTTAAGCTTTACTTTTCTCTTTACTAATGTTTCCAGGATCAGGCAAAAGTCCTGTTATGGTGCAAAGAGCTTGTGTTTCAATACAACAAATTTAAGTATTTTCAAATACAGAAAATGGATCAGAACTAACCACTTTGGACATAAACTGAAAAAATATTTAGTCCTTTCACAGCATGTCTTCAAGTTACTATTTTCCTTATCGTTCTGAAATGGTCCACAATCTGCCATAGATAGATGCACTAGTAAAACTTGAACAATTTAAGGACAAACTCTTCAAGAATAAGTAATGTAATTCCTTGTTTCCTTTCCATAAAAATGTATTGGTATGCAATTTTTATATTTCACAGTTCACCGACATCTAGGCAAGCTTTCTTCCACTGCTTCAATGGTGCTACTTTTAATTTTATCCTCCTTAGTCGTAGTAATTAAAGTGATCAGCAGTGGCATCCCAGCGGCTTTGACACAGCTACAACCCCCTAGCAGACTTTTGCTTTTAAGGGGAAGGGGAAGAAAAAGACTAGAGTTTCATTTCACAGAGAACAAGAAAATCAAGCTTCTCCAATCCTCAACTTCATTCAATTGTTCTTTCAGCAGCCTTTGGATCTTAAGAATCAAATAAAAATGGCTGCCATGGGGGGTCCTTTTTATACTTGCTGCAAATGTCACTAACTGACATTACTTTAGCCAAAAAATGATGCCATGGATTTCTGAAGGTGAATTAGAACATGAGAAACTGTCAGTGAGCTGCTGAGATCATTACCCACCCATGGGTGTCTTTCATAACACTAGATATTTTTATTCAGTCGGTTGAAAAATACAGATTGAAAAGTCTAAGAAACATGTCTACACATATTTTCATGAAATAAGCTTTAACAAAACTGAAGATACATTATTTCAAATAATGTAGTTTGCATCTTTACCCTTTGTAAATTTGTTTATAGCAAAACAAAGCACCCTATTTCTACCAACAAAACCGTAATTTCGTATCCTTTACTGCCTTTAATAACACAATATCCTGTGCTTAACTGTGTTACTTTCAGTGTTTCATACAGTCTTAGTAATTGGACTTTTATTAATTGGGCTAAATATATTTTAACTTATCCACATTTTCTTTTAAAAGGGGCTTTAACTTAATACTGCTAGTTTTTTACAAGATTCTGTTCTCGTAATGGTCCATGAAATTCCTCAATTTTATAGTAAACTAAGGGAAAGAACTTGACTGCCATCCTTTCATCATTAGACAGGAAACAAGGCTCTGTTATTAGCCATTCAGAAAGGGGAAAAAAAAAAAAAAATTCTGTGCTTGTCCAGAGGCAAGGATTACCAAAGTGCACCTATTCACTTGCTACTGAAGACAGAATGAAAATAAAAAATAAAATTACAAGATCTTTAAAGGTTTGGATAGACTATATATTTTACTGCCAGCTTGATCAGCTCTTGATGAATAAATAGGATTTAGGGTGAAACATTACAACTGTTTAGCAGACCTTTTCAACCCAACTCAAACTTTTCTTATGCTGGTTTGTAATATAAGCAGACATGCTTATAAATGGCCACACCTGCTCATTTCTCTGGGGATGGCCTGATCTCTGTTTCTCTAACAAAGAAAGAAAGAAAAAAAAAATCAGCCTTTCTTGTTGCAAAACAGAGTGGAAAGTCAAAATCTTTCTCAAGTTTGCCCCATCTGGCCAGATTAAATCTTTGATCAACCCTGGGGATTACATTTATTTTTGTAGTAACTACTAAATTTTGGATTTGTTTAAAATACATAAGCAAAATATTAAACAAAAGGTGAATTTAAGTTTGAGATCTGGTTTTTAATATATGAGAAGAAAATATAAAAGGACTAATTCAGAAAAAAAGACATGCATTTTAAGAATTTAGATTTCATTCGTATTCAATTCATGAAACTGAATATACCATACCCAAGTTTTTTATGTGTCTCTTTGTTTCAAGATCCAGCAACTATTACTTTTAATTATAACATCTGTTTTGCCCAAGTGCTGGTATACCACGCTATACAATTAAGGAGTTCTAAATACAAAACAGTATGATCAAGTTAATCTTGCTAAACGAGCCCTTCCTTAAGTATCTGGAAGCAATCTGGGATAGAATTTTTTATATTCTACATCAGTAATCATTTTCTTTCATTCATTCAACTAATATATATGAATTTCTAGTAAGTACTATATTTTTAAAAACATAATTACTTTTGGATTATAAAAGTAATTATTTTGTGTTTTTGAGAACTTCCAATTGCAGTAGCAGAACTAATGGAAATAGTTTGGGCCTACAAAAAGGACCCTTTGATAATTTAATTCCTCCTTTCTTGTGAAATTGATAACTTCTTAGTTTAAAAAAATTATAAGAAAAAAAAGAAGAATGGCTGACTAAGTAAGTATCACCTTGTGTTACATCCAAGGCCTCTTGCTGGTTGTCTGGCTGCTCTTTTGTAGGCAAAAAGGAGCTGAACGCTCTCTGGCTCCTTAGATCTGGCCCAACAAATGCACTGCCAGTCATGCACATGGATCTAGCTTAAAACCCAGTGTGAGCCTAAAAGAAGCCAGTCAGACTGGCACCTACTCATGCAGAAGGAGATAGATTTGTCATGACAGGCTGATTATTCAATGT